>NC_069502.1:291326374-291336374 GCF_027579735.1 Bombina bombina | reverse complement strand
TCGTCTGACCGGGATGATTGACAGCTCTTGCCCGCGTGTGATTGGCTGTGCGCGGGCAGTAAGCGAGGTTGCACGTGAGTGCAAAATAGCACTTGTGTGCAATGTTAAATTCGGGCAGCAGATTGCTACCTGCCAGAGCAGAGCTGGGGCGGACAGTGGCAAATTTGTCCACCCCTGTCCACCCTTGAGTGATAAATCGAGCCCTTTAGGGTGTCTCCTAGCAACGCTTTAAAAGAAACACTATACCTTTGCCTTGTTGATGCCTCCTCCTTGAGGAACTTGGACAGGAAGTAAAGGACAATGCAGAAATGAAGTTAGAAAAGGATTTAAGTCTAAAAGAAAATCACACTTCTTAGGGTATTGCTCCATCCACATTCTTTAGGCCAGGGGTTCTCAAAAATTTTTGCGCCAGGGACCCTTTACAGGGGAGAAAATTTTCCAAGGACCCCCTTGTAATATTATTACTAAGTAAGCATATACTTATTACAATTTGCAGTCTTAGTTGCCATTGGAAGTATTTTAATTCTTAAACATTTCAACCTAAATAATTCAGACCTGTTTCACCGTTATAAACAGAAACACATTTCAATTTACACTTCAGAGTAATTTTATTCAAAGTGCATTTAGACTCAACTTGACAGCATTTACTTTAAGTAATTTTTATTAACAACTTTCATAAAATCAACAGTAGAAAGCCTGGCATTTAAAATTACCAGTCTAAAGATGAGTTTAACTTTAAGTAAGTGTTTCAACTTTAAAATAATACACTAATTGAAGTTTTCAAGACACAGTTACAGCAATCATCATAGTAATTAAACTTATTACTTTTATAACATCCTTAATGAGATGGGTGAGCCTGTCTCTCACTACACAGTTTATTCACTCTTGGAGGAATGGATGACAAACAGACTCTCAGATCATTCTCCACATGCAAGTGAGCTCTGTACTTAGTCTTCATTGCAGTCAAAGTTGAGTATGATCACTCACAGAGGTATGTGGTAGGAAAGGGTAGCAAAATTCTCATTGCCTCAGCAGTGAGTCCAGGATACTCATGAGAGAGGTAGGGCCAGAAATCAGCAAAAGACACCTGCTGGAATCAGGCCTTCAATGTCCTATCAGAGGATAAGTCCAAAAGCTCCTATTCTGCCTTACCAGTAAGGCCACTTGTTGCAGTTGGGGGAAAGGGATCCTGCATCCAGTCCCAGGCATCAGTGTTCACATCAGAGAAGTAAGAGTTGAAGTGCTTGCTTAGTGCAGTAAGGTGAGAGATGGCTACTTTGCTCACTTTAGCCACAGACAGGTTGTTTTGGTGCAGAAATTCTGTCATTTGGGGAAACATGTCTGTTACTCCGTCTCATATCCTATTTCTCCATAGCTCCGTTTTCTTCATGAAGGCGGTGATTTTGTCTCTGACTTCCAGGATAGATGCATAGCCTCCTTGGATTGAGAGGTTGAGGTTGTTGAGCAAGATGGATATGTCAGCAAGATATTCCAATTTGGCTACAAAATCTGGATCGGAAAAAAACTCTGCGAAATCGAGTTAGTGCTCTTTTATAAACTCCATCATCTCACTACGTAGCTCAAACACCCGCTGCAAAATTTTACCACGAGAAAGCCATTACACTTCACAGTGATATAGCAGTGTGTCATGCCCAGACTCTAGCACCCTACAAAGTTGTCCAAACAAATAGTGTCTGCAGTGCCCTTGACTTCACAAAATTAACTGCCACCACAGCTGTGTTTAAAATAATGTGAAGGTTAGGTTCCATGTCTTTTGATGCAAGCGCCTGTTGATGCAGCATACAGTGAGTAGCCATAACCTTTGGGTTGACAGCCTTTATCTGCGCAACAACACCACTTTTTCTGCCCGTCATCGCTGCCGCACAATCCGTACAAACAGCCACACATATTTACCAGGTAAGTCCCGCTTCAGTCATGAAAGCATCCAAGAGTCTGAATATTTCTTCACCCGTTGTCCTCCATCCACTAAAATGTTCCCTTCCCATGGATAGCATACCAATACGATCAACTGAGCCGCACCAGCAATCTCTGTAGATTCGTCCAACTGAATAGAACATTTCTCACAGGTACCCAATCTATCCAGTAGCTGTAACTGAATGTCATCCACAAGTTCTTTAATTCTCCTCCTCATGGTATTATTTGAGAGAGGTACTGCTTTCAGCTTATTAGCTGCTTCTGTCCCGAGCATAACATCACAGATTTCAACAGCTGCTGGAAGTACGAGTTCTTGTCCAATTGTGTGTGGCTTTTTATTTCTAGCAATCCGTTGAGCTACCAAATATGAAGCCTTCTGTGCTTTCTTGGAAGTTGTGGCCAGGGTCACTATCTGTTTTTTCTGGCGGGTGTATTCCTCGCTCTTTCTACGGAAAAAGTCTTTTGTTTTGCCCTGATATTCACTGTGCTTTATGATTAAATGTTGCTTAGCTTGGCTGGCTTCATGGCATCATTAGCTAGCACCTTAAGACATATGACACATTTTGATCTCCCATCTCTGTTCTTAATAAAACCAAATTGAATATTGCTGTCATCATATTTTCTCAATTTGGCTAGTTAAGGCCTACCATCACTTGACGAGGTTGACTGCCTAAGATATTTCTCCATGGTCATAAGCCAAGCTAAGCAGCAACAACAACGGTTTGTTGCCGCTTAAGTGAAATTATTAATTCATGGCAGATTGACTTGATGTGTCACAGTCATAAACTAAGATTATATTGGTCCAAAGCTAACGTGGTCAGGAGTAATGGATGCAGTAAAATATTTCAACACTCACATTGCAAATCAAAAGGAGTATAGACAAAGTTATGCCTCCGGGTTAATGAAGACCTGTCTTTTTCCCCCAAATATGAACATATTATTATTATTATCGGTTATTTGTAGAGCGCCAACAGATTCCGCAGCGCTATAAACAAAGGCGGAGTATAACAAAACAATTATAGGGATCAAATGTTAGTTCAGATTCCACACATTGCAGAAACAGTTTATATGAAGGCTCACTTTTCAGGTTCAGTTTAGTAGCCACAGCATTAGTAACATCAGTGTTGAAATCTGTGATGTTATGCTCTGGACAGAAGCAGCTAATAAGCTGATAGCAGTACCTCTCAAATGACACCTTAAGGAGGAGAATTGAAGAACTCGCAGATGACGTTCAGTCACAGCTACTGGATAGATGGCGTACCTGTGAAATTTTCTATTCAGTTGGACGAATCTACAGACATTGCTGGTGTGGCTCAGTTGACCGTTTTGGTTCGCTAACCATGGGAAGGGAATATTTTGGAGGACTTTCTGTTCTGCAAAGAGGTGCCTGGGAGGACAATGGGTGAAGAAATATTCAGACTCTTGGATGCTTTCATGACTGAAGCGGGACTTACCTGGGAAATATGTGTGGCTATTTGTACAGATGGTGCGGCGGCGATGACGGGCAGAAAAAGTGGTGTGGTTGCGCGGATATAGGCTGTCAACCCAAAGGTTATGGCTACGCACTGTATGTTGCATCGACAGGCGCTTGAATCAAAAGACATGGAACCTAACCTTCACATTGTTTTAAACACAGCTGTGGCGGCAGATAATTTTGTGAAGTCAAGGGCTCTGCAGACACATTTGTTTGGACAACTTTGTAGGGAGATGGAGGCTGGGCATGACACACTGCTATATCACTGGGAAGTGCGATGGCTTTCTCTTGGTAAAGTTTTGCAGCGGGTATTCGAGCTACGTAGTGAGATAGCGGAGTTTATGAGAGAGCACAAACCCCGATTTCACAGAGTTTTTTTTCCAATCCAGATTTTGTAGCCAAATTGGCATATCTTGCTGACATATTCAACTTGCTCAACAGCCTCAACCTCTCAATCCAAGGAGGCTATGCATCTATCCTGGAAGTCAGCAACAAAATTACCGCCTTCATGAAGAAAATGGAGCTATGGAGAAAAAGGGTACGAGACGGAGTAACAGACATGTTTCCCCAAATGACAAAATTTCTGCACCAAAACATCCTTTCTGTGGCTATAGTGAGCGAAGTAGCCATCTCTCACCTCACTGCACTAAGCAAGCACTTCAACTCTGAATTCTGATGCCTGGGACTGGGTGTGGGATCCCTTTGCCCCAACTGCAACAACAAGTGGCCTTATTGGTAAGGCAGAAGAGGAGCTTTTGTACTTATCCTCTGATAGGACATTGAAGGCCTGATTCCAGCAGATGTATTTTGCTGATTTCTGGCCCTACCTCTCACATGAGTATCCTGAACTCACTGCTGAGGCAATGAGAATATTGCTACCCTTTCCTACCACATACTTCTGTGAGTCATCATTCTCAACTTTGACTGCAATGAAGACTAAGTACAGAGCTCGCTTGCATGTGGAGAATGATCTGAGAGTCTGCTTGTCATCCATCGCTCCAAGAGTGGATAAACTGTGTAGTGAGAGACAGGCTCACCCATCTCATTAAGGATGTTATAAAAGTAATGTTTAACAACTATGATGTTTGCTGTAACTGTCTCTTGAAAACTTCAATTAGTTTATTATTTTAAAGTTCAAACTCTTACTTAAAGTTAAACTCATCTTTAGACTGGTAATTTTAAATGCCAGGCTTTCTACTGTTGATTTTATGAAAGTTGTTAATAAAAATTACTTAAAGTAAATGCTTTGAATAAAATTACTCTGAAGTGTAAATTGAAATGTGTTTCTGTTTATAACGGTGAACCAGGTCTGAATTATTTAGGTTGAAATGTTTAAGAATTAAAATATTTCCAATGGCAACTAAGACTACAAATTGTAATAAGCATATGCTTACTTAGTAATAATATTACAAGGGGGTCCTTGGAAAATTTTCTCCCCTGTAAAGGGTCCCTGGCGTAAAATAGTTTGAGAACCCCTGGCGTAAAATAGTTTGAGAACCACCTTCCTAGAAGGTTTGTTTGTATTGATCCGGATCAGCCTATGAGAAATGAACAGGTAGGGGGAGGAGTAGTAGGTCAAATTGCAACCTCCCAAATAGCGTTTCCCAGACGCTGTCAAATTAGAAGCACAAAAGTTCAATAAAAGAGAAGTTGCAGGCAGTAAAAAAAATAAGATCGTTAAAATAGCCAATTTTTTTGCGGACCCCCAAGCTATGGGTCGCGGACCCCCTGGGGTCCGGGGACCACACTTTAAGAATCAGTGCTTTAGGGCTTCAAGGTATTTAAATTAAAAATAACTTTATCATGAATATTAAAGAGCACCAATTTAGCATGTAACTTTTTAAATGGATATTTTGAGCAACAGAAAAAGCATGTTTGTGCACAGCTGATCCTATTGGTTCAATTACTCCCTGGATTTATAAGAATTACTTCCACACTTCCACTGGCGGTGAAGGACACGTACGTAAAAGCATACAAATTAAAAATATAATTTTATTCAAGATAGAAATTTACTCAGCTTATAAGATAAAAAAAAATACTTTAAAAAAACATTGATCTCAAAATGTAATTTCCTATAAAGGGCTAGATTACAAGTGGAGCACAAATGTTTGCTTCCGAGAGATAAGGGGTTTATCGTAAGGGTTTGTGCTTGCCGGGCTTACTGCTCGTATTACGAGTTGAAAGTAAATGCAATCGTTTGAGCTCAATCACGATTTACACTACAATGATAACATTGACTTCAGAGCTCTGATTAACTGTTTCGCAAAGCATAAACTTGTCACAAAACACAAAAATACATTACAACGCATAGTTACACTCATAACACTATCTAAAAAAATATTGCACACAAAACTTATAAAGCCTCAAACATATGATGTCTCAGGTGTTAGAAAAAAAAGCCTGCCAAAGGGCTTTAACATAGACACACATACATATACATGTTACTCACGCCTTCAGCCGTAGCTAATCCAGTGCCTGGGTGTCTCCTAAAAGTCATGCATAAAGTTCTCCAAATAAAAGGGCACTCACAGGACTTGAAAATAGAAAATATCTTTATTGCATATAATTTATCAGTGTTAGTTTATGATGAATTACATGCAATAAAGATATTTTCTATTTTCAAGTCCTGTGAGTGCCCTTTTATTTGGAGAACTATATATATATATATGTATATATGTGTGTGTGTGTGTGTGTATGCATTTAAAGGGACACTCAAGTCAAAATTAAACTCTCATGATTCAGATAGAACAACAATTTTAAACAACTTTCCAATTTACTTCCATTGTGCACAGTCTTTTTATATTAAAACTTTTTGAGTCACCTCACCAGCTCCTACTGAGCATGTGCAAGAATTCACAGAATAAAACATGTATGCATTTGTGATTTGCTGATGGCTGTCACATGGTATGTGTATGCATTAGTGATTGGCAGATAGCTGTCACATCGTACAGGGGGAATGGAAATAGACATAACTTTTAAAATTGTCAGAAAAAAAATCTACTACTCATTTGTAGTTCAGACTATTGCATTGTCTTGTTATCTTGCGTTTGTTGATTATGCAAATCTACTGTGTTTACTGGTCCTTTAAATATTCATATGTGTATATATGTATTAACAGACATATATACACATATAAACACATAAATTCATATGTATACATATATATATATATATATATATATGTGTGTGTATATATGTGCATTGGAGCCCTTTACTGTTAATTTTATAATAATTTTAACTATGTATTTACTGTAAATATTTCTTATTACATTGTTTTGCACATAATATGTTGTATGTATTTGTAAATAAATATTCCTATATATATTCCTATATATATCTGTATACATATACCTATATATAATCATCTATATATATATATATATATATATAGGTATAAATATATATTTGTGAAAAATGCCATCAGATATATGTAGAAATGTTTATTTATGAATAAATAGAACATATTCTGTTATGTAAAGAACAATGTGATTGGGTTTGCGCGACAGTGGGTTTTTTCCACAATTTTTTCTCCATTGACTTCTATGGGGGAATACGTGAACGCAATATTTGTAACTTCGGATTTTTGGGATTGTTGGGTTAGCGTGAGAGCAAAAATAGTTTACTTTCAACTCATAATATGAGTGCAAAAATCTTACTTCTAGTGCAATTAACGCTCAGGCAGATGCGTTAATTTGCATCCCACTCGTAGTCTGGCTCAAAATGTTTTATTATGCATTAAAAAAATACAGAGCAACTTTATTATTGATTTTGCCTGCTTTTCCTATAATTTAACATAATTGCAGTTATATTTACCCCTAACTGACCACATAAATAAAAATGTGACTTTAAAGGGACATGAAAGACAAAATGTTTTCTTTCAAGATTCAGATAGAGCTTGCAATTTTAAACACGTCTAATTTACTTCTATTAAAATGTGTTTGTTCTCTTGGTGTCTTTTGTTGAAAAGCAGGGATGTAAACTCAGAAGCATGCACTTGCCTGGAGCATTATATGGCAGCAGTTTTGCAAGAATGTTATCAAGTTGCAAGAACAGTAGGTGGCAGCACTATTCCCTGCTATTTAGTGTTTCTGACACCTACCTGTCTCTTCAACCATGGAAACAACAACCATGTAATTATAGAAGTAAATTGGGAACTCTTTTAAATTGTATGATCTGTCTAAATCACAAAATATTTATATTTGGTGCAGGGGGGGGGGCGGGTTATATCCCTTTTTTAATTTCCCTTCATGTTCCTTAAACTCCTTAAAGGAGTGATTGATGTTCAGGTAATGGTAATTATGTTAGTAAAAGTTAATTTTAGAGCACTGATTGCCTACAGGTAGCCCTGGGACCCCTGGGGCCCTAGGCTTTGCTGGGAGTCCTAAGTTGTCCTTCTTACTGTACTCTATATGTATAAGCTATTATTAGGTGCACTGTCACTTGAAAAGCACTGCACACTGAGAAGGAGGAATAGGGAGAAAGAGAGGTAGGGGGAAAGATATAATGAGAAGAAGATGAAACAAAAAGAAGCAGAAAAGAATAGTAAGGAGGGGGAAATGACATGAAGAATGATGAGTCAGAAGAATTCACTAAGTGGCAGGACAAAAAGAATGATGGGGAAAGGGTAACAAAACGCACAGAAGAGAAAAAAAATTCTGTAGAAAACCAGGGGGTAAATCAGGAAAACAAAATGAAGAATAGGTAAGGAATGAATGTTGATATTTGAAACTAGCTGCACTCAAATGAATAGATATTATAAATAGTGGTAATCCTTAAAAAAAAATGGTTAAAATGGGTCCAGATACTTAAAAAAAAATAAAATAATAATAATAATAATATATATATATATATATATATATATATATCAGCATGATAATTTATATATATTTTAAAAAAATATTACAGGGTTGTTGTTTTTTTAATAGATGTTCCTGTATTGAAAATAAACATTTTCTTTCTATGCTTGTGGTGCATATTCTTACTAGCCACCAATAGAGATGCAGGAGTTGTTTTTCTTTACCAGCTATTAAACTTCTATCCCATGGATCATGTTTGCACAGGCATGATTTAAAAAAAAAAACAAAAAAAAAACAGCCTTATCTTCTTAGGGAAACTATGAAAAAAAATATTCTTTCACATAGTTAAATAGTACTTTGTACACTATAAATATTTTGAGCTTATTATCCCTTTAAAGGACCACTAAATACAGTAGAATTACACAATTAGCAAGTGCATAATAAAAAGACAATGCAGTAGCACTTACTCTGAATTTCACAAAAGCAGTAGATTATATTTCTGGCAAATTTATTTTTTCTCCCATTCCAGCCCCTTGTATCAAGTAACAGACATCAGCCAATCATAACCTAGTATATGTATACCCTGCAAGCTTGTGCACATGCTCAGGAGGAGCTGGTACCTCAAAAAGCGTGCATTTAAAATGACTGCAAAATTTGATAATGGAAGTCAATTACAAAGATTCTTAAAGGGACAGTCAACCATAGAATTGTTATTGTTTTAAAAGATAGATAATCCCTTTATTACTCATTCCCCAGTTTTGCATAACCAACACAGTTATATTAATGTACTTTTAACCTCTGTGATTACCTTGTATCTAGGAACCTTCTTCCAGCCCCCTGATCACATGACTGTGACTGTTTATTATCTATTGTCTTAAATTTAGCATTGTATTGTACTAGATCTTAAATAACTTTCTGTGCCTGATCACAGTGTTATCTATATGGCCCACGTGTACTTTCTGTCTCTTTGTGTTGAAAAGAGATTTAAAAAGCATGTGATAAGAGGCAGCCCTCAAAGGCTTAGAAATTAGCATATGAGCCTACCTAGGTTTAGTTTAAACTAAGAATACCAAGAGAAAAAAGCAAATTTGATGATAAAAGTAAATTGGAAAGTCGATTAAAATTAAAAGTCCTATCTGAATAATGAAATTTAAATGTATACTTGACTGTCCCTTTAAGTAGATTTTGTTCTGGCATTTGTTTTCTCCCATTTGCCAGCCCCTTGTATCATGTGATAGACATCAGCCAATCACAAACTAGTATATGTATACTTTGCAAGCTTGTGCACATGCTCACTAGGAGCTGGTGCCTCAAAAAGTGTGCATTAAAAAGAATGTGGAAAATTTGATAATGCAAGTGAATTGGAAAGATTCTTAAAATTGTGTGCTCTTTCTGAATCATGAAAGTTTAATTTTGACTTGAGTGTCCCTTTAAGGGGCATAATTATAAACAAAGCCATGCATGCACCATCAGGAACAAAACTTTAGTGCTGCCAAAATGAATGATGCCCAGCCTGTTTAAATTTGGAATATGGGGTATATTTCTTTCTTTCTTTCTTTCTTTCTTTCTTTCTTTCTTTCTTTCTTTCTTTCGGGAATTTCTATGAGAGGAACATACCAGATGCAAAAAGATGATCACTGATCAGTATGTGTGTCGAAAATGAGGAGTGGCAGGTGATGAAGAGATAATATTACTTAGTTTGGGCAAATATCTGTTAAGGAGCTTTGCAAATGCTTAGTATTTGCAGAGTACAATTTATTAGATGATAATCAGAAATACATATTTAGATGTCAAA